>NW_027640381.1:0-39000 GCF_949752795.1 Hyperoodon ampullatus | reverse complement strand
AGACCAGTAGCAGCAAAATGAGTGGATACAGGGACGAAGATTCTAAGTGAAATAAGTCACACAGAAAAAGAAATTTATCATAAGATATCACTTATGAAGATCCTGTATATATGGCTAAACTTGAACTGAGTTAGGAAAGAGAACAGAGTCTCACATTTAGAAAACAGTCTTATGTCTGCTTAAGGGGGAAGGAGAGGTGGGGTGATGCATAAAACCAAAGTTTGATATAAGCACAGGTACCGTTCCTAAAACCAACTATGGAATAGACAAGACCTACACCTTCCTCAGTGAAAGGGACTCAACAACCCATATTTCCCGCAGAGGAATATATCTGACTAGTAAGGACCTTAAAACCTATTATTGATATGTCTCTGTAAGGGAATCAAGTGTGTCTAGACTGGCATAAACATGGCAGAGAGAATCAGCTCAAACCCCCTATACAAATGAATTTTAAAGACAAAACAAAAAAAAACAGGTAAATTCTTTAAAATTCCTTCAGGGTCTCTGATGAAACCTGGGATGACCCTAACTACAATGACAGCTGGATGTGGCATAAGGCTGGACACTTGGGACTGAGAGGATTGGTGAGATTGGGTGACCGTATGCAGACCCTTTAAATCAATAATCAATGGCACCCATTCCATGGGTCCCAACTCTGCAGGTTGAAGGGTATATTACTACAGCTATAACATGTACGAGAAACCTAGAGAATGTTCACATTGTGAATACGAAAGGTTTCTAAAACTCAACGAATAGTCCCTCTCCTGGTGCTCCGGTTTCACTTTCCAACTGATTTACTATCAATCTCCCAACTTGGAGAGACAGCCCCGTTAACCTCCTTGTTCACACATGTTGCCAATTTGGCAGAGGATGAAAGGAACGAGGGAGAACCAATGACAGAGTAGCTGTTAGGCATTTGGACGGGCACATATCACTCTAATTTCCCGGCAGGAAGAAGAGTTAACCAAAGTCTCAGCCACCCACCGGGAACCAGTATAGGTCCTGAACCAAAATATTGGTCTTGCGTTCAGCTCACAAAAAACGAGTTGAACAGTGGAGCTCAGGGGCACAGCAATTCACAAACTGGCAGAGTAATAAAGGATAACTATCATCCAAAAATCTGTTGAGTGAAGGCAGTGATGCAGACTTGAAAGCGAGGCAGAATATCAGGAAACAGATTTCAAGAGGTACGTTGGAATTGCCTTTAAAGCACAGGAAGAGGGGCACAACTTCGACAATGATGCACTTGGCCAAAAAGGTCGTATGCGTTTTCTCCTGAATATATTTAGGAGATAATGCATATGCCCTTTTTGGCCAAGCAAGCAAGCGGACAATGCAAATCTGAAGTAAAAAGAAGTATCACTTCCCACCGGTCAAAAGGGACATCCACAAAATGTGTAAAAACCAGAAAGGCAAGACAGGCCCTGGAGAACAGGGAGCCTTGTTATGCTGATGGGCGGGATGTAAATTGGCAACTGTCTCTCTGTAGGAGTGCCTTGTGATCCCTAAAACAAGTAAAGAACAGAGCGACAGAGCCAAAGGCACTTCCAGTCTAGGGAATATACCTTGGGAACATTAAAAATCAATAATACAGTGCCACCCCGAAGTTTGGGGCTGCACTTCTTACAAGACCCTCAACCTGTGCACACCTTAAATATCCCAGGAAATATAAAAATGGTTCTAAAACTTGTGGTACTTATGTACGATGGAATATCTCTCAGCCATGAAATCAATGTCATAAGACCAGTAGCAGCAAAATGAGTGGATTCAGGTACGATGATTCTAAGTGAAATAAGTCACACAGAGAAAGCAACTTATCATAAGATATCACTTATGAAGATCCTGTAAACATGGCTACACATGAACTGAGTTAGGAAAGAGAACAGAGTCTCACATTTAGAAAACACTCTTATGCCTGCTTAAGGGGAAAGGAGAGGTGGGGTGATGCATAAAACCAGAGTTTGATATAAGCACAGGTACCGTTCCAAAAACCAACAATGGAATAGACAAGACCAACAACTTGCTCAGTGAAAGGGACTCAAAACCCCATATTTCCCGCAGAGGAATATATCTGACTAGTAAGAATCTTAAAACCTTTGTATTGATATGTCTCCATAACGGAATCAACTGTTTCTAGACTGGCATAAACATGGCAGTGAGAATCAGCTCAAACCCACTATAAAAACGAATTTCAAAAACAAAACAAATAAACAGGGAAATTCTTTGCAATTCCTTCATGGTCTCTGATGAAACCTGGAATGACCCTATCTACAACGACATCTGGATGTGGCATAAGGCTGTACACTTGAGACTGAGCGCATTGATGAGATTGGGTGAGCAAATGCAGACCCTTTAAAGCAATAATGCATGGCACCCATTCCATGGGTCCCAACTCTGCAGGTTGAAGGGTATATTACTACAGCTATAACATGTACAGGAAATCTAGAGAATGGACACACTGTGAATATGAAATGTTTCTAAAACTCAACGAATAGTCCCTCTCCTGCTGCTCTGGTTTGACATTCCAACTGCTTTACTATTAATCTCCAAACTTGGAGAGACAGCCCCTTTAACCTCCTGGTTCACACAGGTTTCCAATTTGGCAGAGGATGAAAGGAAAGGGGGAGAACCAATGACAGAGTAGCTGTTATGCATTTAGACGGGCACATGTCACTCAAATTTCATGGGAGGAAGAATAATTAACCAAAGTCTCAGCCACCCACGGGGAACCAGTATAGGTCCTGAACCAAAATATTGGACTTGCGTTCAGCTCACAAAAAATGAGTTGTAAAATAGAGCTCAGGGGCACAGCAATTCACAAACTGTCAGAGTAATAAAAGACAACTATTATCCAAAAATCTGTTGAGGGAAGGCTGCGAGGCAGAGTTGATAGCGAGGAAGAATAGCAGAAAACAGATTTCATGTGGTATGTTGAAATCGCATTTAAACACCAGAAGTGTGGCACAACTTCGACAATAATGCACTTGGCCAAAAAGGGCGTATGCGTTTTCTCCTGAATATATTTATGTGATAATGCATATGCCCTTTTTGGCCAAGCAAGGAAGCGGACAATGCAAATCTGCACTACAAAGAAGTATCACTTCCCACCAGTCAAAAGGGACATCCACAAAATGTGTAAAACCAGAAAGGCAAGACAGGCCCTGGAGAACAGGGAGCCATGTTATTCTGATGGGCGTTATGTAAATTGCCAACTGCCTCTCTGGAGGAGTGCATTGTGTTCCCTAAAACAAGTAAAAATCAGAGCAATAGAGCCAACTGCACTTCCAGTCTAGGGAATATACCTTAGGAAAACTGAAAATCAATAAGCAGAGCCACCCCAAAATTCAGGGCTGCACTGCTTACAAGAACCTCAACTTGGGTACACCTTAAATATCCCAGTAAATATAAAAATGGTTCAAAAATTTGTGTTAATTACATACAATGGAATATCCCTCAGCCATGAAATCAATGTCATAAGACCAGTAGCAGCAAAATGATTGGATTCAGGTCCAATGATTCTAAGTGAAATAAGTCACACAGAAAAATAAACTTATCATAAGATATCACTTATGAAGATCCTGTAAACATGGCTAAACATGAACTGACTTAGGAAATAGAGCAGAGTCTCACATTTAGAAAACACTCTTATGCCTGCTTAAGTGGGAAGGAGAGGTTGGGTGATGCATAAAACCAGAGTTTGATATAAGCACATGTACGGTTCCAAAAACCAACTATGGAATACAGAAGACCTACAACTTCCTCTGTGAAACGACTCAAAACCACATATTTCCGGCTGGGGAATACATCTGACTAGTAAGAATCTTAAAACCTATGTATTGATATGTCTCCGTAAAGGAATCAAGTGTTTCTAGACTGACATAAACATGGCAGCGAGAATCAGCTGAAACCCACTATACAAAGGAATTTCACAAACAAAACAAAAAAAAACAGGGAAATTCTTTACAATAGCTTCAGGGTCTCTGATGATACTTAGGATGACCCTATCTACAACGACACCTGGATGTGTCATAAGGCTGGACACTTGGGACTGAGAGGATTGGTGAGATTGGGTGAGCAAATGCAGACCCTTTAAAGCAATAACCCATGGCACCCATTCCATGGGTCCCAACTCTGCAGGTTGAAGGGAATATTACTAAAGCTATAACATGTACAGGAAACCTAGAGAATGGACACACTGTGAATACGAAAGATTTCTAAAACTCAATGAATAGTCCATCTCCTGGTGCTCCGGTTTGACTTTCCAACTGCTTTACTATCAATCTCCCAACTTGGAGAGAGAGCCCCTTTAACCTCCTGGTTCGCACAGGTTGCCAATTTGGCAGAGGATGAAAGGAAAGGGGGAGAATCAATGACAGATTAGCTGTTAGGCATTTAGACGGGCATATATCACTCTAATTTCCCGGCAGGAAGAAGAATTAACCGAAGTCTCAGCCACCCACGGGGAACCAGTATAGGTCCTGAATAAAAATTTTGGACTTCCGTTCAGCTCACAAAAAACGAGTTGAAAAATGGAACTGAGTGGCACAGGAATTCACAAACTGGCAGAATAATAAGGGACAACTATCGTCCAAAAATCTGTTGAGGGAAGGCAACGAGGCGGAGTTGAAAGCGAGGCAGAATAGCAGGAAACAGATTTCAAGAGGTACATTGGAATCGCCTTTAAAGCACAGGAAGAGGGGCACAATTTCGACAATGATGCACTTGGCCAAAAAGGGCATATGCATTTCTCCTGAATATATATAGGAGATAACGCATATGCCTTTTTTGGCCAAGCAAGCAAACGGACAATCCAAATCTGCACTACAAAGAAGTATCACTTCCCACCGGTCAAAAGGGACATCCACAAAATGTATAAAAACCAAAAAGGCCAGACAGGCCCTGGAGAACAGGGAGCCTTGTTATGCTGAAGGGCGGAATATAAATTGCCAACTGCGTCTCTGGCGGAGTGCATTGTGTTCTGTAAAACAAGTAAACAATAGAGCTACAGAGCCAAGGGCACTTCCAGTCTAGGAAATATACCTTGGGAAAACTGAAAATCAATAAGGCAGAGACACCCCAAAATTTAGGGCTGCACTGCTTACAAGAACCTCAACTTGGGTACACCTTAAATATCCCAGGAAATATAAAAATGGTTCAAAAAATTGTGGTACTTATGTACGATGGAATATCCCTCAGCCATGAAATCAATGTCATAAGACCAGTAGCAACAAAATAAATGGATTCACGTACGATGTTTCTAAGTGAAATAAGACACACAGAAAAAGAAATTTATTATCAGATATCACTTATGAAGATCCTGTAAACATGTCTACATTTGAACTTAGTTAGGAAAGAGAACGGAGTCTCACATTTAGAAAACACACTTATGCCGGCTTACGGGGGAAAGAGAGGTGGGCTGATGCATAAAACCAAAGTTGGACATAAGCACAGTTTCGGTTCCAAAAACCAACTATGGAATAGACAAGACCTACACCTTCCGCAGTGAAAGGCACTCAAAACAACATATTTCCCGCAGATTAATATATCCGACTAGTAAGAATATTAAAACCTATGTATTGATATGTCTCCATAAGGGAATCAAGTGTGTCTAGACTGGCATAAACATGGCAGTGAGAATCAGCTCAAACCCACTATAAAAAGGAATTTCAAAAACTAAACAAAAAAAACAGGGAAATTCTTTACAATTCCTTCAGGATCTCTGATGAAACCTGGAATTACCCTATCTACAACGACAGCTGGATGTGGCATAAGGCTGGACACTTGGCACTGTGAGGATTGGTGAGATTGGGTGAGCAAATGCAGACCCTTTAAAGCAAAAATGCGTGGCACCCATTCCATTCGTCCAAACTCTCTAGGTTAAAGGGAATATTACTCCAGCTATAACATGTCAGGAAACCTAGAGAATGGACACACTGTGAATATGAAAGGTTTCTAAAACTCAACGAATATTCCCTTTCCTGCTGCTCCGATTTGACTTCCAACTGCTTTACTATCAATATTCCAACTTGGAGAGGCAGCCCCTTTAACCTCCTGGTTCGCACAGGTTGCCAATTTGGCAGAGGGTTAAAGGGAAGAGGGAGAACCAATGAGAGAGTAGCTGTTAGGCATTTGAACAGGCACATGTCACTCCAGTTATCCTGCAGGAAGAAGAATTAACCAAAGTCTCAGCCCCCCACCGAGAACCAGTATAGGTCCTGAACCAAAATTTTGGACTTGCGTTCAGCTCACAAAAAACGAGTTGAAAAATGGAGCTCAGGGGCACAGCAATTCACAAACTGGCCGAGTAATAAAGTACAACTATCATCCAAAAATCTGTTGAGGGAAGGCAACGAGGCGCAGTTGAAAGCGAGGCAGAATAGCAGGAAACAGATTTCAAGAGGTACGTTGGAATCACCTTTAAAGCACAGGAAGAGGGGCAAAACTTCGACAATGATGCACTTGGCCAAAAAGGGCGTATGCGTTTTCTCCTGAATATATTCAGGAGAAAACGCATACGCCCTTTTTGGCCAAGCAAGCAAGCGGGCAATGCAAATCTGCACTACAGAGAAGTATCACTTCCCACCGGTCAAAAGGGCCATCCACAAAATGTGTAAAAACCAGAAAGGCAAGACAGGCCCTGGAGAACAGGGAGCCTTGTTATGCTGATTGCGCGATGTAAATTGCCAACTGCCTCTCTGGAGGAGTGCATTGTGTTCCCTAAAACAAGTAAAGAACAGAGCTACAGAGCTGAGGGCACTTCCAGTCTAGGGAATATACCTTGGGAAAACTGAAAATCAATAAGACAGAGCCACCCCAAAATTTAGGGCTGCACTGCTTACAAGGACCTCAACTTGGGTACACCTTAAATATCCCAGGAAATATAAAAATGGTTCAAAAAATTGTGGTACCTACATACGATGGAATATCCCTCAGGCATGAAATCAATGTCATAAGACCAGTAGCAGCAAAATGGGAGGATTCAGGTACTATAACTCTAAGTGAAATAAGTCACAGAGAAAAAGAAACTTATCATAAGATATCACTTATGAAGATCCTGTAAACATGGCTACACTTGAACTGAGTTAGGAAAGAGAACAGTGTCTCACATTTAGAAAACACTCTTATGCCTGCTTAAGGGGGAAGGAGAGGTGGGGTGATGCATAAAACCAGAGTTTGATATAAGCACAGGTACTGTTCCAAAAACCAACTATGGAATAGACAAGACCTACACCTTCCTCAGTGAAAGGGACTCAAAACCCAATATTTCCCACAAAGGAATATATCTGACTAGTAAGAATCTTAAAACCTATGTATTGATATGTCTCCATAAGGGAATCAAGTGTGTCTAGACTGGCATAAACATGGCAGCGAAAATCAGCTCATACCCACTATATAAAGGAATTTCAAAAACAAAACAAAAAAACTGGGAAATTCTTTACAATTCCTTCAGGGTCTCTGAGGAAACCTGGAATTACCCTATGTTCAACGACAGCTGGATGTGGCATAAGGCTGGACACTTGGGACTGGGAGGTTTGGTGTGATTGGGTGATCAAATGCAGACCCTTTAAAGCAATAATGCATGGAACCCATTCCATGGGTCCCAACACTCCAGGTTGAAGGGAATATTACTACAGGTATAACATGTACGGGAAACCTAGAGAACGGACACACTGTGAATACGAAAGGTTTCTAAAACTCAACGAATAGTCCCTCTCCTGGTGCTCCGGTTTGACTTTACATCTGCTTTACTATCAACCTCCCAACTTGTAGAGACAGCCCCTTTTACCTCCTGTTTCGCACAGGTTGCCAATTTGGCAGAGGATGAAAGGGAAGAGGGAGAACCAATGAGATAGTAGCTGTTAGGCATTTGGACGGGCACATATCACTGTAATTTCCCGGCAGGAAGAAGAATTAACCAAAGTCTCAGCCACCCACCGGGAACCAGTATAGGTCCTGAACCAAAATTTTGGACTTGCGGTCAGCTCACCAAAAACGAGTTGAAAAATGGAGCTCAGGGGCACAGCAATTCACAAACTGGCCGAGTAATAAAGGACAACTATCGTCCAAAAATCTGTTGAGGGAAGGCAAAGAGGCAGACTTGAAAGTGAGGCAGAATAGCAGGAAACAGATTTCAAGAGGTACGTAGGAATCGCCTTTAAAGCACAGGAAGAGGGGCACAACTTCGACAATGATGCACTTGGCCAAAAAGTGCGTATGTGTTTTCTCCTGAATATATTCAGGAGAAAACGCATACACCCTTTTTGGCCAAGCAAGCAAGCGGGCAATGCAAATCTGCACTACAAAGAAGCATCACTTCCCACCGGTCAAAAGGGACATCCACAAAATGTGTAAAATCCAGAAAGGCAAGACAGGCCCTGGAGAACAGGGAGCCTTGTTATGCTGATGGTCGCGATGTAAATTGCCAACTGCCTCTCTGGAGGAGTGCATTGTGTTCCCTAAAACAAGTAAAGAACAGAGCTACAGAGCCAAGGGCACTTCCAGTCTAGGGAATATACCTTGGGAAAACTGAAAATCAATAAGACAGAGCCACCCCAAAATTTAGGGCTGCACTGCTTACAAGGACCTCAACTTGGGTACACCTTAAATATCACAGGAAATATAAAAATGGTTCAAAAAATTGTGGTACTTACGTACGATGGAATATCCCTCAGCCATGAAATCAATGTCATAAGACCAGTAGCAGCAAAATGGGTGGATTCAGGTACGATGATTCTAAGTGAAATAAGTCACACAGAAAAAGAAACTTATCATAAGATATCACTTATGAAGATCCTGTAAACATGGCTACACTTGAACTGAGTTAGGAAAGAGAACAGTGTCTCACATTTAGAAAACACTTTTATGCCTGCTTAAGGGGAAAGGAGAGGTGGGGTGATGCATAAAACCAGAGTTTGATATAAGCACAGGTACCGTTCCAAAAACAAACTATGGAATAGACAAGACCTACACCTTCCTCAGTGAAAGGGACACAAAACACCATATTTCCCGCAGAGGAATATATCTGACTAGTAAGAATCTAAAAACCTATGTATTGATTTGTCTCCGTAAGGGAATCAACTGTGTGTAGACTGGCATAAACATGGCAGCGAGAATCAGCTCAAACCCACTATAAAAAGGAATTTCAAAAACAACCAAAAAAAATGGGAAATTCTTTACAATTCCTTCAGGGTCTCTGATGAAACCTGGAATGACCCTGTCTACAATGACAGCTGGATGTGGCATAAGGAGGGACACCTGGGACTGAGACGATTGGTGAGATTGGGTGAGCAAATGCAGACCCTTTAAAGCACAAATGCCTGGCACCCATTCCATGGGTCCAAACTCTCCAGGTTGAAAGGAATATTACTACAGCTATAAGATGTACGGGAAACCTAGAGAACGGACACACTGTGAATACGAAAGGTTTCTAAAACTCAACGAATAGTCCCTCTCCTGGTGCTCCGGTTTGACTTTCCATCTGCTTTCCTATCAATCTCCCAACTTGGAGAGACAGCCCCTTTAACCTCCTGGTTCGCACAGGTTTCCAATTTGGCAGAGGATGAAAGGGAAGAGGGAGAACCAATGAGAGAGTAGCTGTTAGGCATTTGGACGGGCACATATCACTCTAACTTCCCGGCAGGAAGAAGAATTAACCAAAGTCTCAGCCCCCCACGGGAACCAGCATAGGTCCTGAACCAAAATTTTGGACTTGCGGTCAGCTCACAAAAAACGAGTCGCAAAATGGAGCCCAAGGGCACAGCAATTCACAAATTAGCAGAGTAATAAAGGACAACTATCGTCCAAAAATCTGTTAAGGGAAGGCAACGAGGTGGACTTGAAAGCGAGGCAGAATAGCAGGAAAGAGATTTCAAGAGGTACGTTGGAATCACCTTTAAAGCACAGGAAGAGGGGCACAACTTCGACAATGATGCACTTTGCCAAAAATATATTCAGGAGAAAACGCATACGCCCTTTTTGGCCAAGCAAGCAAGCGGGCAATGCAAATCTGCACTACAAAGAAGTATCACTTCCCACTGGTCAAAAGGGACATCCACAAAATGTGTAAAAAGCAGAAAGGCAAGACAGGCCCTGGAGAACAGGGAGCCTTGTTATGCTGATGGGCGGGATGTAAATTGCCAACTGCCTCTCTGGTGGAGTGCATTGTGTTCCCTAATACAAGTAAACAACAGAGCTACAGAGCCAAGGGCACTTCCAGTCTAGGGAATATACCTTGGGAAAACTGAAAATCAATAAGACAGAGCCACCCCAAAATTTAGGGCTGCACTGCTTACAAGGACCTCAACTTGGGTACACCTTGAATATCCCAGGAAATATAAAAATGGTTCAAAAAATTGTGGTACTTACGTATGAAGGAATATCCCTCACCCATGAAATCAATGTCATAAGACCAGTAGCAGCAAAATGGGTGGATTCAGATACGATGACTTTAAGTGAAATAAGTCACAGAGAAAAAGAAACTTATCATAAGATATCACTTATGAAGATCCTGTAAACATGGCTACACTTGAACTGAGTTAGGAAAGAGAACAGTGTCTCACATTTAGAAAACACTCTTATGCCTGCTTAAGGGGGAAGGAGAGGTGGGGTGATGCATAAAACCAGAGTTTGATATAAGCACAGGTACCGCTCCAAAACCCAACTATGGAATAGACAAGACCTACACCTTCCTCAGTGAAGGGGACTCAAAACCCCATATTTCCCGCAGAGGAATATATCTGACTAGTCAGAATCTTAAAACCTATGTATTGATATGTCTCCGTACGGGAATCAAGTGTGTCTAGACTGGCATATACATGGCAGCGAGAATCAGCTCAAACCCACTATAAAAAGGAATTTCAAAAACAATACAAAAAAACTGGGAAATTCTTTACAATTCCTTCAGGGTCTCTGATGAAACCTGGAATGACCCTATCTACAATGACAGCTGGATGTGGCATAAGGCTGGACACTTGGGACAGAGACGAATGGTGAGATTGGGTGACCAAATGCAGACCCTTTAAAGCACAAATGCCTGGCACCCATTCCATGGGTCCCAACTCTCCAGGTTGAAGGGAATATTACTACAGCTATAACATGTACGGGAAACCTAGAGAACGGACACACTGTGAATACGAAAGGTTTCTAAAACTCAACGAATAGTCCCTCTCCTGGTGCTCCGGTTTGACTTTCCATCTGCTTTACTATCAACCTCCCAAATTGGAGAGACAGCACCTTTAACCTCCTGGTTCGCACAGGTTGCCAATATGGCAGAGGATGAAAGGGAAGAGGGAGAACCAATGAGAGAGTAGCTGTTAGGCATTTGGACGGGCACATATCACTGTAATTTCCCGGCAGGAAGAAGAATTAACCAAAGTCTCAGCGACCCAACGGGAACCAGTATAAGTCCTGAACCAAAATTTTGGACTTGCGGTCAGCTCACCAAAAACGAGTTGAAAAATGGAGCTGAGGGGCACAGCAATTCACAAACTGGCCGAGTAATAAAGGACAACTATCGTCCAAAAATCTGTTGAGGGAAGGCAACGAGGCGGACTTGAAAGCGAGGCAGAATAGCAGGAAACAGATTTCAAGAGGTACGTTGGAATCGCCTTTAAAGCACAGGAAGAGGGGCACAACTTCGACAATGATGCACTTGGCCAAAAAGGGCGTATGCGTTTCCTCCTGAATATATTCAGGAGAAAACGCATACGCCCTTTTTGGACAAGCAAGCAAGCGGGCAATGCAAATCTGCAGTACAAAGAAGTATCACTTCCCACCGGTCAAAAGGGACATCCACAAAATGTGTAAAAACCAGAAAGGCAAGACAGGCCCTGGAGAACAGGGAGCCTTGTTATGCTGATGGGCGTGATGTAAATTGCCAACTGCCTCTCTGGAGGAGTACATTGTGTTCCCTAAAACAAGTAAAGAACAGAGCTACAGAGCCAAGGGCACTTCCAGTCTAGGGAATATACCTTGGGAAAACTGAAAATCAATAAGACAGAGCCACCCCAAAATTTAGGGCTGCACTGCTTACAAGGACCTCAACTTGGGTACACCTTAAATATCCCAGGAATTATAAAAATGGTTCAAAAAATTGTGGAACTTACGTACGATGGGATATCCCTCAGCCATGAAATCAATGTCATAAGACCAGTAGCAGCAAAATGGGTGGATTCAGGTACGATGATTCTAAGTGAAATAACGCACACAGAAAAAGAAACTTATCATAAGATATCACTTATGAAGATCCTGTAAACATGGCTACACTTGAACTGAGTTAGGAAAGAGAACAGTGTCTCACATTTAGAAAACACTCTTATGCCTGCTTAAGGGGGAAGGAGAGGTGGGGTGATGCATAAAACCAGAGTTTGATATAAGCACAGGTACCGTTCCAAAAACCAACTATGGAATAGACAAGACCTACACCTTCCTCATTTAAAGGGAGTCAAAACCCCATATTTCCAGCAGAGGAATATATCTGAGTAGTAAGAATCTTAAAACCTATGGATTGATATGTCTCCGTAAGGGAATCAAGTGTGTCTAGACTGGCATATACATGGCAGCGAGAATAAGCTCAAACCCACTATAAAAAGGAATTTCTAAAACAAAACAAAAAAACTGGGAAATTCTTTACAATTCCTTCAGGGTCTCTGATGAAACCTGGAATGACCCTATCTACAACGACAGCTGGATATGGCATAAGGCTGGACACTTGGGACTGAGAGGATTGGTGATATTCGGTGAGCAAATGCAGACGCTTTAAAGCACAAATGCCTGGCACCCATTCCATGGGTCCCAACTCTCCAGGTTGAAGGGAATATTACTACAGCACTAACATGTACAATAAACCTAGAGAACGGACACACTGTGAATACGAAAGTTTTCTAAAACTCAATGAATAGTCCCTCATCTGGTGCTCCGGTTTGAGTTTCCATCTGCTTTACTATCAACCTCCCAACTTGGAGAGACAGCCCCTTTAACCTCCTGGTTCGCACAGGTTGCCAATTTGGCAGAGGATGAAAGGGAAGAGGGAGAACCAATGAGAGAGTAGCTGTTAGGCATTTGGACGGGCACATATCACTGTAATCTCCCAGCAGGAAGAAGAATTAACCAAAGTCTTAGCCACCCACCGGGAAGCAGTATAGGTCCTGAACCAAAATTTTGGACTTGCGGTCAGCTCACCCAAAACGAGTTGAAAAATGGATCTCAGGGGCACAGCAATTCACAAACTGGCCGAGTAATAAAGGACAACTATCGTCCAAAAATCTGTTGAGGGAAGGCAACGAGGTGGACTTGAAAGCGAGGCAGAATAGCAGGAAACAGATTTCAAGAGGTACGTTGGAATCGCCTTTAAAGCACAGGAAGAGGGGCACAACTTCGACAATGATGCACTTGGCCAAAAAGGGCATATGCGTTTTCTCCTGAATATATTCAGGAGAAAACGCATACGCCCTTTTTGGCCAAGCAAGCAAGCGGGCAATGCAAATCTGCACTACACAGAAGTATCACTTCCCACCGGTCAAAAGGGACATGCACAAAATGTGTAAAACCCAGAAAGGCAAGACAGGCCCTGGAGAACAGGGAGCCTTGTTATGCTGATGGGCGGGATGTAAATTGCCAACTGCCCCTCTGGAGGAGTACATTGTGTTCCCTAAAACAAGTAAAGAACAGAGCTACAGAGCCAAGGGCACTTCCAGTCTAGGGAATATACCTTGGGAAAACTGAAAATCAATAAGACAGAGCCACCCCAAAATTTAGGGCTGCACTGCTTACAAGGACCTCAAGTTGGGTACACCTTAAATATCCCAGGAAATATAAAAATGGTTCAAAAAATTGTGGTACTTACGTACGATGGAATATCCCTCAGCCATGAAATCAATGTCATAAGACCAGTAGCAGCAAAATGGGTGGATTCAGGTACGATGATTCTAAGTGAAATAAGTCACACAGAAAAAGAAACTTATCATAAGATATCACTTATGAAGATCCTGTAAACATGGCTACACTTGAACTGAGTTAGGAAAGAGAACAGTGTCTCACATTTAGAAAACACTCTTATGCCTGCTTAAGGGGAAAGGAGAGGTGGGGTGATGCATGAAACCAGAGTTTGATATAAGCACAGGTACCGTTCCAAAAACCAACTATGGAATAGACAAGACCTACACCTTCCTCAGTGAAAGGGACTCAAAACCCCATATTTACCGCAGAGGAATATATCTGACTAGTAAGAATCTTAAAACCTATGGATTGATATGTCTCCGTAAGGGAATCAAGTGTGTCTAGACTGGCATAAACATGGCAGTGAGAACCAGCTCAAACCCACTATAAAAAGGAATTTCAAAAACAAAACAAAAAAACTGGGAAATTCTTTACAATTCCTTCAGGGTCTCTGATGATGAAACCTGGAATGACCCTATCTACAACGACAGCTTGATGTGGCATAAGGCTGGACACTTGGGACTGAGAGGATTGCTGAGATAGGGTTAGCAAATGCAGACCCTTTAAAGCAATAATGCATGGCACCCATTCCATGGGTCCCAACTCTCCAGGTTGAAGGGAATATTACTACAGTTATAACATGTACGGGAAACCTAGAGAACAGACACACTGTGAATACGAAAGGTTTCTAAATCTGAACGAATAGTCCCTCTCATGGTGCTCTGGTTTGACTTTCCATCTGCTTTACTATCAATCTCCCAACTTGGAGAGACAGCCCCTTTAACCTCCTGGTTCGCACAGGTTTCCAATTTGGCAGAGGATGAAAGGGAAGAGGGAGAACCAATGAGAGAGTAGCTGTTAGGCATTTGGACGGGCACATATCACTCTAACTTCCCGGCAGGAAGAAGAATTAACCAAAGTCTCTGCCACCCACTGGTAACCAATATCGGTCCTGAACCAAAATTTTGAACGTGCGGTCAGATCACCAAAAACGAGTTGACAAATGGAGCTCAGGGGCACAGCAATTAACAAACTGGCCGAGTAATAAAGGACAACTATCGTCCAAAAATCTGTTGAGGGAAGGCAACGAGGCGGACTTGAAAGCGAGGCAGA
The DNA here is from genome assembly GCF_949752795.1 of Hyperoodon ampullatus. Lineage (NCBI taxonomy): Eukaryota > Metazoa > Chordata > Mammalia > Artiodactyla > Ziphiidae > Hyperoodon > Hyperoodon ampullatus. The sequence continues at coordinate 23,952 of NW_027640381.1, read as the reverse complement.
ATAGCAGGAAACAGATTTCAAGAGGTACGTTGGAATCGCCTTTAAAGCACAGGAAGAGGGGCACAACTTCGACAATGATGCACTTGGCCAAAAAGGGCGTATGCGTTTTCTCCTGAATATATTCAGGAGAAAACGCATACGCCCTTTTTGGCCAAGCAAGCAAGCGGGCAATGCAAATCTGCACTACAAAGAAGTATCACTTCCCACCGGTCAAAAGGGACATCCACAAAATGTGTAAAAACCAGAAAGGCAAGACAGGCCCTGGAGAACAGGGAGCCTTGTTATGCTGATGGACGGGATGTAAATTGCCAACTGCCCCTCTGGAGGAGTACATTGTGTTCCCTAAAACAAGTAAAGAACAGAGCTACAGAGCCAAGGGCACTTCCAGTCTATGGAATATACCTTGGGAAAACTGAAAATCAATAAGACAGAGCCACCCCAAAATTTAGGGCTGCACTGCTTACAAAGACCTCAACTTGGGTACACCTTAAATATCCCAGGAAATATAAAAATGGTTCAAAAAATTGTGGTACTTACGTACGATGGAATATCCCTCAGCCATGAAATCAATGTCATAAGACCAGTAGCAGCAAAATGGTTGGATTCAGGTACGATGATTCTAAGTGAAATAAGTCACAGAGAAAAAGAAACTTATCATAAGATATCACTTATGAAGATCCTGTAAACATGGCTACACTTGAACTGAGTTAGGAAAGAGAACAGTGTCTCACATTTAGAAAACACTCTTATGCCTGCTTAAGGGGAAAGGAGAGGTGGGGTGATGCATAAAACCAGAGTTTGTTATAAGCACAGGTACCGTTCCAAAAACCAACTATGGAATAGACAAGACCTACACCTTCCTCAGTGAAAGGGACTCAAAACCCCATATTTCCCGCAGAGGAATATATCTGACTAGTAAGAATCTTAAAACCTATGGATTGATATGTCTCCGTAAGGGAATCAAGTGTGTCTAGACTGGCATAAACATGGCAGCAAGAATCAGCTCAAACCCACTATAAAAAGGAATTTCAAAAACAAAACAAAAAAACTGGGAAATTCTTTACAATTCCTTCAGAGTCTCTGATGAAACCTGGAATGACCCTATCTACAACGACAGCTGGATATGGCATAAGGCTGGACACTTGGGACTGAGAGGATTGGTGAGATTGGGTGAGCAAATGAAGACCCTTTAAAGCACAAATGCCTGGCAACCATTCCATGGGTCCCAACTCTCCAGGTTGAAGGGAATATTACTACAGCTATAACATGTACGGGAAACCTAGAGAACGGACACACTGTGAATACGAAAGGTTTCTAAAACTCAACGAATAGTCCCTCTCCTGGTGCTCCGGTTAGACTTTCCATCTGCTTTGCGATCCATCTCCCAACTTGGAGATACAGCCCCTTTAACCTCCTGGTTCGCACAGGTTTCCAATTTGGCAGAGGATGAAAGGGAAGAGGGAGATACAATGAGAGCATAGCTGTTAGGCATTTGTATGGGCACATATCACTCTAACTTCCCGGCAGGAAGAAGAATTAACCAAAGTCTCAGCCCCCCACCGGGAACCAGCATAGGTCCTGAACCAAAATTTTGGACTTGCGGTCAGCTCACCAAAAACGAGTTGAAAAATGGAGCTCAGGGGCACAGCAATTCACAAACTGGCCAAGTAATAAAGGACAACTATCATCCAAAAATCTGTTGAGGGAAGGCAACGAGGCGGACTTGAAAGCGAGGCAGAATAGCAGGAAACAGATTTCAAGAGGTACGTTGGAATCGCCTTTAAAGCACAGGAAGAGGGTCACAACTTCGACAATGATGCACTTGGACAAAAAGGGCGTATGCGTTTTCTCCTGAATATATTCAGGAGAAAACGCATACGCCCTTTTTGGCCAAGCAAGCAAGCGGGCAATGCAAATCTGCACTACAAAGAAGTATCACTTCCCACCGGTCAAAAGGGACATCCACAAAATGTGTAAAAACCAGAAAGGCAAGACAGGCCCTGGAGAACAGGGAGCCTTGTTATGCTGATGGGCCGGATGTAAATTGCCAACTGCCTCTCTGGAGGAGTGCACTGTGTTCCCTAAAGCAAGTAAAGAACAGAGCTTCAGAGCCAAGGGCACTTCCAGTCTAGGGAATATACCTTGGGAAAACTGAAAATCAATAAGACAGAGCCACCCCAAAATTTAGGGCTGCACTGCTTACAAGGACCTCAACTTGGGTACACCTTAAATATCCCAGGAAATATAAAAATGGTTCAAAATATGTGGTACTTACGTACGATGGAATATCCCTCAGCCATGAAATCAATGTCATAAGACCAGTAGCAGCAAAATGGGTGGATTCAGGTACAAAGATACTAAGTGAAATAAGTCACACAGAAAAAGATACATATCATAAGATATCACTTATGGAGATCCTGTAAACATGGCCACACTTGAACTGAGTTAGGAAAGAGAAGAGTGTCTCACATTTAGAAAACACTCTTATGCCTGCTTAAAGGGGAAGGAGAGGTGGGGTGATGCATAAAACCAGAGTTTGATATAAGCACAGGTACCGTTCCAAAAACCAACTATGGAATAGACAAGACCTACACCTTCCTCAGTGAAAGGGACTCAAAACCCCATATTTCCCGCAGAGGAATATATCTGAATAGTAAGAATCTTAAAACCTATTTATTGATATGTCTCCGTAAGGGAATCAAGTGTGTCTAGACTGGCATAAACATGGCAGCGAGAATCAGCTCAAACCCACTATAAAAAGGAATTTCTAAAACAAAACAAAAAAACTGGGAAATTCTTTACAATTCCTTCAGGGTCTCTGATGAAACCTGGAATGACCCTATCTACAACGACAGCTGGATGTGGCATAAGTCTGGACACTTGGGACTGAGAGGATTGGTGAGACTGGGTGAGCAAATGCAGACCCTTTAAAGCAATAATGCCTGGCACCCATTCCATGGGTCCCAACTCTCCAGGTTGAAGGGAAAATTACTACAGCTATAACATGTACCGGAAACCTAGAGAACGGACACACTGAGAATACGAAAGGATTCTAAAACTCAACGAATAATCCCTCTCCTTGTGCTCCGCTTTGACTTTACATCTGCTTTACTATCAACCTCCCAACTTGGAGAGACAGCCCCTTTAACCTCCTGGTTCGCACAGGTTTCCAATTTGGCAGAGGATGAAAGGGAAGAGGGAGAACCAATGAGAGAGTAGCTGTTAGGCATTTGGACGGGCACATATCACTCTAACTTCCCGGCAGGAAGAAGAATTAACCAAAGTCTCAGCCACCCACCGGGAAGCAGCATAGTTCCTGAACCAAAATTTTGGACTTGCGGTCAGCTCACCAAAAACGAGTTGAAAAATGGAGCTCAGGGGCACAGCAATTCACAAACTGGCCGAGTAATAAAGGACAACTGTCGTCCAAAAATCTGTTGAGCGAAGGCAACGAGGCAGACTTGAAAGCGAGGCAGAATAGCAGGAAACAGATTTCAAGAGGTACGTTGGAATCGCCTTTAAAGCACAGGAAGAGGGGCACAACTTCGAGAATGATGTACTTGGCCAAAAAGGGCGTATGCGTTTTCTCCTGAATATATTCAGGAGAAAACGCATACGCCCTTTTTGGCCAAGCAAGCAAGCGAGCAATGCAAATCTGCACTACAAAGAAGTATCACTTCCCACCGGTCAAAAGGGACATCCACAAAATGTGTAAAAACCAGAAAGGCAAGACAGGCCCTGGAGAACAGGGAGCCTTGTTATGCTGATGGGCGGGATGTAAATTGCCAACTGCCCCTCTGGAGGAGTACATTGTGTTCCCTAAAACAAGTAAAGAACAGAGCTACAGAGCCAAGGGCACTTCCAGTCTAGGGAATATACCTTGGGAAAACTGAAAATCAATAAGACAGAGCCACCCCAAAATTTAGGTCTGCACTGCTTACAAGGACCTCAACTTGGGTACACCTTAAATATCCCAGGAAATATAAAAATGGTTCAAAAAATTGTGGTAGTTACGTACGATGGAATATCCCTCAGCCATGCAGTCATTGTCATAAGACCAGTAGCAGCAAAATGGGTGGATTCAGGTACGATGATTCTAAGTGAAATAAGTCACAGAGAAAAAGAAACTTATCATAAGATATCACTTATGAAGATCCTGTAAACATGGCTACACTTGAACTGAGTTAGGAAAGAAAACAGTGTCTCACATTTAGAAAACACTCTTATGCCTGCTTAAGGGGGAAAGAGAGGTGGGGTGATGCATAAAACCAGAGTTTGATATAAGCACAGGTACCGTTCCAAAAACCAACTATGGAATAGACAAGACCTACACCTTCCTCAGTGAAAGGGACTCAAAACCCCATATTTCCCGCAGAGGAATATATCTGACTAGTAAGAATCTTAAAACCTATGTATTGATATGTCTCCGTAAGGGAATCAAGTGTGTCTAGACTGGCATAAAGATGGCAGCGAGAATCAGCTCAAACCCACTATAAAAAGGAATTTCAAAAACAAAACAAAAAAAAATGGGAAATTCTTTATAATTCCTTCAGGGTCTCTGATGAAACCTGGAATGACCCTATGTACAACGACAGCTGGATATGGCATAAGGCTGGACACTTGGGACTGAGAGGATTGGTGAGATTGGGTGAGCAAATGCAGACCCTTTAAAGCAATAATGCATGGCACCCATTCCATGGGTCCCAACTCTCCAGGTTGAAGGGAATATTACTACAGCTATAAAATGTAAGGGAAACCTAGAGAACGGACACACTGTGAATACGAAAGGTTTTTAAAACTCAACGAATAGTCCCTCTCCTGTTGCTCCGGTTTGACTTTCCATCTGCTTTACTATCAAACTCCCAACTTGGAGAGACAGCCCCTTTAACCTCCTGGTTCGCACAGGATTCAAATTTGGCAGAGGATGAAAGGGAAGAGGGAGAACCAATGAGAGAGTAGCTGTTAGGCATTTGGACGGGCACATATCACTGTAATTTCCCGGCAGGAAGAAGAATTAACCAAAGTCTCAGCCACCCACCGGGAACCAGTATAGGTCCTGAACCAAAATTTTGCACTTGCGGTCAGCTCACCAAAAACGAGTTGAAAAATGGAGCTGAGGGGCACAGCAATTCACAAACTGGCCGAGTAATAAAGGACAACTATCGTCCAAAAATCTGTTGAGGGAAGGCAACGAGGCGGACTTGAAAGCGAGGCAGAATAGCAGGAAACAGATTTCAAGAGGTACGTTGGAATCGCCTTTAAAGCACAGGAAGAGGGGCACAACTTCGACAATGATGCACTTGGCCAAAAAGGGCGTATGCGTTTCCTCCTGAATATATTCAGGAGAAAACGCATACGCCCTTTTTGGACAAGCAAGCAAGCGGGCAATGCAAATCTGCAGTACAAAGAAGTATCACTTCCCACCGGTCAAAAGGGACATCCACAAAATGTGTAAAAACCAGAAAGGCAAGACAGGCCCTGGAGAACAGGGAGCCTTGTTATGCTGATGGGCGGGACGTAAATTGCCAACTGCCTCTCTGGAGGAGTACATTGTGTTCCCTAAAACAAGTAAAGAACAGAGCTACAGAGCCAAGGGCACTTCCAGTCTAGGGAATATACCTTGGGAAAACTGAAAATCAATAAGACAGAGCCACCCCAAAATTTAGGGCTGCACTGCTTACAAGGACCTCAACTTGGGTACACTTTAAATATCCCAGGAATTATAAAAATGGTTCAAAAAATTGTGGTACTTACGTACGATGGGATATCCCTCAGCCATGAAATCAATGTCATAAGACCAGTAGCAGCAAAATGGGTGGATTCAGGTACGATGATTCTAAGTGAAATAAGGCACACAGAAAAAGAAACTTATCATAAGATATCACTTATGAATATCCTGTAAACATGGCTACACTTGAACTGAGTTAGGAAAGAGAACAGTGTCTCACATTTAGAAAACACTCTTATGCCTGCTTAAGGGGGAAGGAGAGGTGGGGTGATGCATAAAACCAGAGTTTGATATAAGCACAGGTACCGTTCCAAAAACCAACTATGGAATAGACAAGACCTACACCTTCCTCAGTGAAAGGGACTCAAAACCCCATATTTCCCACAGAGGAATATATCTGAGTAGTAAGAATCTTAAAACCTATGGATTGATATGTCTCCGTAAGGGAATCAAGTGTGTCTAGACTGGCATATACATGGCAGCGAGAATAAGCTCAAACCCACTATAAAAAGGAATTTCTAAAACAAAACAAAAAAACTGGGAAATTCTTTACAATTCCTTCAGGGTCTCTGATGAAACCTGGAATGACCCTATCTACAACGACAGCTGGATATGGCATAAGGCTGGACACTTGGGACTGAGAGGATTGGTGATATTCGGTGAGCAAATGCAGACGCTTTAAAGCACAAATGCCTGGCACCCATTCCATGGGTCCCAACTCTCCAGGTTGAAGGGAATATTACTACAGCACTAACATGTACAATAAACCTAGAGAACGGACACACTGTGAATACGAAAGTTTTCTAAAACTCAATGAATAGTCCCTCATCTGGCGCTCCGGTTTGAGTTTCCATCTGCTTTACTATCAACCTCCCAACTTGGAGAGACAGCCCCTTTAACCTCCTGGTTCGCACAGGTTGCCAATTTGGCAGAGGATGAAAGGGAAGAGGGAGAACCAATGAGAGAGTAGCTGTTAGGCATTTGGACGGGCACATATCACTGTAATCTCCCAGCAGGAAGAAGAATTAACCAAAGTCTTAGCCACCCACCGGGAAGCAGTATAGGTCCTGAACCAAAATTTTGGACTTGCGGTCAGCTCACCAAAAACGAGTTGAAAAATGGATCTCAGGGGCACAGCAATTCACAAACTGGCCGAGTAATAAAGGACAACTATCGTCCAAAAATCTGTTGAGGGAAGGCAACGAGGTGGACTTGAAAGCGAGGCAGAATAGCAGGAAACAGATTTCAAGAGGTACGTTGGAATCGCCTTTAAAGCACAGGAAGAGGGGCACAACTTCGACAATGATGCACTTGGCCAAAAAGGGCGTATGCGTTTTCTCCTGAATATATTCAGGAGAAAACGCATACGCCCTTTTTGGCCAAGCAAGCAAGCGGGCAATGCAAATCTGCACTACACAGAAGTATCACTTCCCACCGGTCAAAAGGGACATCCACAAAATGTGTAAAAACCAGAAAGGCAAGACAGGCCCTGGAGAACAGGGAGCCTTGTTATGCTGATGGGCGGGATGTAAATTGCCAAATGCCACTCTGGAGTAGTACATTGTGTTCCCTAAAACAAGTAAAGAACAGAGCTACAGAGCCAAGGGCACTTCCAGTCTAGGGAATATACCTTGGGAAAACTGAAAATCAATAAGACAGAGCCACCCCAAAATTTAGGGCTGCACTGCTTACAAGGACCTCAAGTTGGGTACACCTTAAATATCCCAGGAAATATAAAAATGGTTCAAAAAATTGTGGTACTTACGTACGATGGAATATCCCTCAGCCATGAAATCAATGTCATAAGACCAGTAGCAGCAAAATGGGTGGATTCAGGTATGATGATTCTAAGTGAAATAAGTCACACAGAAAAAGAAACTTATCATAAGATATCACTTATGAAGATCCTGTAAACATGGCTACACTTGAACTGAGTTAGGAAAGAGAACAGTGTCTCACATTTAGAAAACACTCTTATGCCTGCTTAAGGGGGAAGGAGAGGTGGGGTGATGCATGAAACCAGAGTTTGATATAAGCACAGGTACCGTTCCAAAAACCAACTATGGAATAGACAAGACCTACACCTTCCTCAGTGAAAGGGACTCAAAACCCCATATTTACCGCAGAGGAATATATCTGACTAGTAAGAATCTTAAAACCTATGGATTGATATGTCTCCGTAAGGGAATCAAGTGTGTCTAGACTGGCATAAACATGGCAGCGAGAACCAGCTCAAACCCACTATAAAAAGGAATTTCAAAAACAAAACAAAAAAACTGGGAATTTCTTTACAATTCCTTCAGGGTCTCTGATGATGAAACCTGGAATGACCCTATCTACAACGACAGCTTGATGTGGCATAAGGCTGGACACTTGGGACTGAGAGGATTGCTGAGATAGGGTGAGCAAATGCAGACCATTTAAAGCAATAATGCATGGCACCCATTCCATGGGTCCCAACTCTCCAGGTTGAAGGGAATATTATTACAGTTATAACATGTACGGGAAACCTAGAGAACAGACACACTGTGAATACGAAAGGTTTCTCAATCTGAACGAATAGTCCCTCTCCTGGTGCTCTGGTTTGACTTTCCATCTGCTTTACTATCAATCTCCCAACTTGGAGAGACAGCCCCTTTAACCTCCTGGTTCGCACAGGTTTCCAATTTGGCAGAGGATGAAAGGGAAGAGGGAGAACCAATGAGAGAGTAGCTGTTAGGCATTTGGACGGGCACATATCACTCTAACTTCCCGGCAGGAAGAAGAATTAACCAAAGTCTCTGCCACCCACCGGTAACCAATATCGGTCCTGAACCAAAATTTTGAACGTGCGGTCAGATCACCAAAAACGAGTTGACAAATGGAGCTCAGGGGCACAGCAATTAACAAACTGGCCGAGTAATAAAGGACAACTATCGTCCAAAAATCTGTTGAGGGAAGGCAACGAGGCGGACTTGAAAGCGAGGCAGAATAGCAGGAAACAGATTTCAAGAGGTACGTTGGAATCGCCTTTAAAGCACAGGAAGAGGGTCACAACTTCGACAATGATGCACTTGGACAAAAAGGGCGTATGCGTTTTCTCCTGAATATATTCAGGAGAAAACGCATACGCCCATTTTGGCCAAGCAAGCAAGCGGGCAATGCAAATCTGCACTACAAAGAAGTATCACTTCCCACCGGTCAAAAGGGACATCCACAAAATGTGTAAAAACCAGAAAGGCAAGACAGGCCCTGGAGAACAGGGAGCATTGTTATGCTGATGGACGGGATGTAAATTGCCAACTGCCCCTCTGGAGGAGTACATTGTGTTCCCTAAAACAAGTAAAGAACAGAGCTACAGAGCCAAGGGCACTTCCAGTCTATGGAATATACCTTGGGAAAACTGAAAATCAATAAGACAGAGCCACCATAAAATTTAGGGCTGCACTGCTTACAAGGACCTCAACTTGGGTACAACTTAAATATCCCAGGAAATATAAAAATGGTTCAAAAAATTGTGGTACTTACGTACGATGGAATATCCCTCAGCCATGAAATCAATGTCATAAGACCAGTAGCAGCAAAATGGGTGGATTCAGGTACAATGATTCTAAGTGAAATAAGTCACACAGAAAAAGATACATCTCATAAGATATCACTTATGGAGATCCTGTAAACATGGCCACACTTGAACTGAGTTAGGAAAGAGAAGAGTGTCTCACATTTAGAAAACACACTTATGCCTGCTTAAGGGGGAAGGAGAGGTGGGGTGATGCATAAAACCAGAGTTTGATATAAGCACAGGTACCGTTCCAAAAACCAACTATGGAATAGACAAGACCTACACCTTCCTCAGTGAAAGGGACTCAAAACCCCATATTTCCCACAGAGGAATATATCTGAATAGTAAGAATCTTAAAACCTATTTATTGATATGTCTCCGTAAGGGAATCAAGTGTGTCTAGACTGGCATAAACATGGCAGCGAGAATCAGCTCAAACCCACTATAAAAAGGAATTTCTAAAACAAAACAAAAAAACTGGGAAATTCTTTACAATTCCTTCAGGGTCTCTGATGAAACCTGGAATGACCCTATCTACAACGACAGCTGGATGTGGCATAAGGCTGGACACTTGGGACTGAGAGGATTGGTGAGACTGGGTGAGCAAATGCAGACCCTTTAAAGCAATAATGCCTGGCACCCATTCCATGGGTCCCAACTCTCCAGGTTGAAGGGAATATTACTACAGCTATAACATGTACCGGAAACCTAGAGAACGGACACACTGAGAATACGAAAGGATTCTAAAACTCAACGAATAATCCCTCTCCTTGTGCTCCGCTTTGACTTTACATCTGCTTTACTATCAACCTCCCAACTTGGAGAGACAGCCCCTTTAACCTCCTGGTTCGCACAGGTTTCCAATTTGGCAGAGGATGAAAGGGAAGAGGGAGAAGCAATGAGAGAGTAGCTGTTAGGCATTTGGACGGGCACATATCACTCTAACTTCCCGGCAGGAAGAAGAATTAACCAAAGTGTCAGCCACCCACCGGGAAGCAGCATAGTTCCTGAACCAAAATTTTGGACTTGCGGTCAGCTCACCAAAAACGAGTTGAAAAATGGAGCTCAGGGGCACAGCAATTCACAAACTGGCCGAGTAATAAAGGACAACTGTCGTCCAAAAATCTGTTGAGGGAAGGCAACGAGGCGGACTTGAAAGCGAGGCAGAATAGCAGGAAACAGATTTCAAGAGGTACGTTGGAATCGCCTTTAAAGCACAGGAAGAGGGGCACAACTTCGACAATGATGCACTTGGACAAAAAGGGCGTATGCGTTTTCTCCTTAATATATTCAGGAGAAAACGCATACGCCCTTTTTGGCCAAGCAAGCAAGCGGGCAATGCAAATCTGCACTACAAAGAAGTATCACTTCCCACCGGTCAAAAGGGACATCCACAAAATGTGTAAAAACCAGAAAGGCAAGACAGGCCATGGAGAACAGGGAGCCTTGTTATTCTGATGGGCGGGATGTAAATTGCCAACTGCCTCTCTGGAGGAGTGCATTGTGTTCCCTAAAACAAGTAAACAACAGAGCTACAGAGCCAAGGGCACTTCCAGTCTAAGGAATATACCTCGGGAAAACTGACAATCAATAAGACAGAGCCACCCCAAAATTTAGGGCTGCACTGCTTACAAGGACCTCAACTTGGGTACACCTTAAATATCCCAGGAAATATAAAAATGGTTCAAAAAATTGTGGTACTTACGTACGATGGAATATCCCTCAGCCATGAAATCAATGTCATAAGACCAGTAGCAGCAAAATGGGTGGATTCAGGTACGATGATTCTAAGTGAAATAAGTCACAGAGAAAAAGAAATTTATCATAAGATATCACTTATGAAGATCCTGTAAACATGGCTACACTTAAACTGAGTTAGGAAAGAGAACAGTGTCTCACATTTAGAAAACACTCTTATGCCTGCTTAAGGGGGAAGGACAGGTGGGGTGATGCATAAAACCAGAGTTTGATATAAGCACAGGTACCATTCCAATAACCAACTCTGGAATAGACAAGACCTACACCTTCCTCAGTGAAAGGGACTCAAAACCCCATATTTCCCGCAGAGGAATATATCTGACTAGTAAGAATCTTAAAACCTATGTATTGATATGTCTCCGTAAGGGAATCAATTGTGTCTAGACTGGCATAAACATGGCAGCGAGAATCAGCTCAAAACCACTATAAAAAGGAATTTCAAAAACAAAACAAAATAACTGGGAAATTCTTTACAATTCCTTCAGGGTCTCTGATGAAACCTGGAATGACCCTATCTACAACGACAGCTGGATGTGGGATAAGGCTGGACACTTGCGACTGAGAGGATTGGTGAGATTGGGTGAGCAAATGCAGACCCTTTAATGCAATAATGCATGGCACCCATTCCATGGGTCCCAACTCTCCAGGTTGAAGGGAATATTACTACAGTTATAACATGTACGGGAAACCTAGAGAACAGACACACTGTGAATACGAAAGCTTTCTAAAACTCAATGAATAGTCCCTCTCCTGGTGCTCCGGTTTGACTTTCCATCTGCTTTACTATATACCTCCCAACTTGGAGAGACAGCCCCTTTAACCTCCTGGTTCGCACAAGTTGCCAATTTGGCAGAGGATGAAAGGGAAGTGGGAGAACCAATGAGAGAGTAGCTGTTAGGCATTTGGACGGGCACATATCACTGTAATTTCCCGGCAGGAAGAAGAATTAACCAAAGTCTCAGCCCCCCACCGGGAACCAGTATAGGTCCTGAACCAAAATTTTAGACTTGCGGTAAGCTCACCAAAAACGAGTTGAAATATGGAGCTCAGGGGCACAGCAATTCACAAACTGGCCGAGTAATAAAGGACAACTATCGTCCAAAAATCTGTTGAGGGAAGGCAACGAGGCGGACTTGAAAGCGAGGCAGAATAGCAGGAAACAGATTTCAAGAGGTACGTTGGAATCGCCTTTAAAGCACAGGAAGAGGGGCACAACTTCGACAATGATGCACTTGGCCAAAAAGGACGTATGCGTTTTCTCCTGAATATATTCAGGAGAAAACGCATACGCCCTTTTTGGCCAAGCAAGCAAGCGGGCAATGCAAATCTGCACTACAAAGAAGTATCACTTCCCACCGGTCAAAAGGGACATCCACAAAATGTGTAAAAACCAGAAAGGCAAAACAGGCCCTGGAGAACAGGGAGCCTTGTTATGCTGATGGGCGGGATGTAAATTGCCAACTGCCTCTCTGGAGGAGTGCATTGTGTTCCCTAAAACAAGTAAACAACAGAGCTACAGAGCCAAGGGTACTTCCAGTCTAGGGAATATACCTTGGGAAAACTGAAAATCAATAAGACAGAGCCACCCCAAAATTTAGGGCTGCACTGCTTACAAGGACCTCAACTTGGGTACACCTTAAATATCCCAGGAAATATAAAAATGGTTCAAAAAATTGTGGTACTTACGTACGATGGAATATCCCTCAGCCATGAAATCAATGTCATAAGACCAGTAGCAGCAAAATGGGTGGATTCAGGTACGATGATTCTAAGTGAAATAAGTCACACAGAAAAAGAAACTTATCATAAGATATCACTTATGAAGATCCTGTAAACATGGCTACAATTAAACTGAGTTAGGAAAGAGAACAGTGTCTCACATTTAGAAAACACTCTTATGCCTGCTTAAGGGGGAAGGACAGGTGGGGTGATGCATAAAACCAGAGTTTGATATGAGCACAGGTACAGTTCCAAAAACCAACTATGGAATAGACAAGACCTACACCTTCCTCAGTGAAAGGGACTCAAAACCCAATATTTCCCGCAGAGGAATATATCTGACTAGTAAGTATCTTAAAACCTATGTATTGATATGTCTCCGTAAGGGAATCAAGTGTGTCTAGACTGGCATAAACATGGCAGCGAGAATCAGCTCAAACCCACTATAAAAAGGAATTTCAAAAACAAAACAAAAAAACTGGGAAATTCTTTACAATTCCTTCAGAGTCTCTGATGAAACCTGGAATGACCCTATCTACAACGACAGCTGGATATGGCATAAGGCTGGACACTTGGGACTGAGAGGATTGGTGAGATTGGGTGAGCAAATGCAGACCCTTTAAAGCAATAATGCATGGCACCCATTCCATGGGTCCCAACTCTCCAGGTTGAAGGGAATATTACTACAGCTAAAACATGTACGGGAAACCTAGAGAACGGACACACTGTGAATACGAAAGGTTTCTAAAACTCAACATATTGTCCCTCTACTGGTGCTCCGGTTTGACTTTCCATCTGCTTTACTATCAACCTCCCAACTTAGAGAGACACCCCCTTTAACCTCCTGGCTCGCACAGGTGGCCAATTTGGCAGAGGATGAAAGAGAAGAGGGAGAACCAATGAGAGAGTAGCTGTTAGGCATTTGAACAGGCACATATCACTGTAATTTCCCGGTAGAAAGAAGAATTAACCAAAGTCTCAGCCACCCACCGGGAACCAGTATAGGTCCTGAACCAAAATTTTGGACTTGCGGTCAGCTCACCAAAAACGAGTTGAAAAATGGAGCTCAGGGGCACAGCAATTCACAAACTGGCCGAGTAATAAAGGACAACTATGGTCCAAAAATCTGTTGAGGGAAGGCAACGAGGCAGACTTGAATGCGAGGCAGAATGGCAGGAAACAGATTTCAAGAGGTACGTTGGAATCACCTTTAAAGCACAGGAAAAGGGGCACACCTTCAACAATGATGCACTTGGCCAAAAAGGGCGTATGCGTTTTCTCCTGAATATATTCAGGAGAAAACGCATACGCCCTTTTTGGCCAAGCAAGAAAGCGGGCAATGCAAATCTGCACTACAAAGAAGTAGCACTTCGCACCGGTCGAAAGGGACATCCACAAAATGTGTAAAAACCAGAAAGGCAAGACAGGCCCTGGAGAACAGGGAGCCTTGTTATGCTGGTGGGGGGATGTAAATTGCCATCTGCCTCTCTGTAGGAGTGCATTGTGTTCCCTAAAACAAGTAAAGAACAGAGCTACAGAGCCAAGGGCACTTCCAGTCTAGGGAATATTCCTTGGGAAAACTGAAAATCAATAAGGCAGAGCCACCCCAAAATATAGGGCTGCACTGCTTACAAGGACCTGAACTTGGGTACACCTTAAATATCCCACGAAATATAAAAATGGTTCAAAAACTTGTGGTACTTACCTACGATGGAAAAACCCTCAGCCATGAAATCAATGTCATAAGACCAGTAATAGCAAAATGGGTGGATCCAGGTACGATGATTCTAAGTGAAATAAGTCACACAGAAAAAGAAACTTATCATAAGATATCACTTATGAAGATGCTGTACACATGGCTACACTTGAACTGAGTTAGGAAAGAGAAGAGTGTCTCACATTTAGAAAACACTCTTATGTCTGCTTACGGGGTAAGGAGAGGTGGGGTGATGCATAAAACCAGAGTTTGATATAAGCACAGGTACCGTTCCAAAAACCAACTATGGAATAGACAAGACCTACACCTTCCTCAGTGAAAGGGACTCAAAACCCCATATTTCCCGCAGAGGAATATATCTGACTAGAAAGAACCTTAAAACCTATTTATTGATATGTCTCTGTAAGGGAATCAAGTGTGTCTAGACTGGCATAAACATGGCAGCGAGAATCAGCTCAAACCCACTATACATAGGAATCTCAAAAACAAAACAAAAAAACAGGGATATTCTTTACAATCCTTTCAGGGTCTCTGATGAAACCTGGAATGACCCTATCTACAACAACAGCTGGATGTGGCCTAAGTATGGACACTTGGACTGAGAGGTTTGGTGAGATTGGGTGAGCAAATGCAGACCATTTAAACAATAATGCATGGCACCAATTCCATGGGTCCCAAATCTGCAGGTTGAAGGGAATATTACTACAGATATAACATCGACAGGAATCTTAGAGAATGGACACACTGTGAATACAAAAGGTTTCTAAAACTCAATGAATTGTCCCTCACCTGGTGCTCCGCTTTGACTTTCCAACTGCTTTACTATCAATCGCCAAACTTGGAGAGACAGCCCCGTTAACCTCCTTGTTCACACACGTTGCCAATTTGGCAGAGGACGAAAGGGAAGAGGGAGAACCAATGACAGAGTAGCTGTTAGGTATTTGGACGGTCACTTGTCACTCTAATTTCCCGGCAGGAAGATGAATTAATCAAAGTCTCAGCCACCCACCGGGAACAAGTATAGATCCTGAAACAAAATATTGGTCTTGCGTTCAGCTCACAAAAACCGAGTTGGAAAATGGAGCTCAGGGACACAGCAATTCATAAACTGGCAGAGTAATAAAGACAACTATCATCCAAAAATCTGTTGAGGGAAGGCATCGAGGCAGACTTGAAAGCGAGGCAGAATATCAGGAAACAGACTTCAAGAGGTACGTTGGAATTGCCTTTAAAGCCCAGGAGGAGGGGCACAACTTCGACAATGATGCACTTGGCCAAAAATGGCGTATGCGTTTTCTCCTGAATATATTTAGGAGATAATGCATATGCCCTTTTTGGCCAAGCAAGCAAGCGGACAATGCAAATCTGCAGTATAAAGAGGTATCACTTCCCACCGGTCAAAAGGGACATCCACAAAATGTGTAAAAACCAGAAAGGCAAGACAGGACCTGGAGAACAGGGATGCTTTTTATGCTGATGGGCGGGATGTAAACTGCCAACTGCCTCTCTGGTGAGTGCATTGTGTTCCCTAAAACAGGTAAACAACAGAGATACAGAGAAAAAGGCACTTCCAGTCTAGGGAATATTCCTTGGGAAAACTGAAAATCAATAAGACAAAGCCACCCCAAGGTTTAGGGCTGCACTGCCTACAATAACCTCAACTTGGGTACACCTTAAATGTCCCAGGAAATAAAAAAATGGTTCAAAAATTGTGGTACTTACGTAAGATGGAATATCCCTCAGCCATGAAATCAATGTCATAAGACCAGTAGCAGCAAAATGAGTGGATTAAGGTACGATGATTCTAAGTGAAATAAGTCACACAGAAAAAGAAATTTATCATAAGATGTCACTTATGAAGATCCTGTAACATGGCTACACTTGAACTGAGTTAGGAAAGAGAACAGAGTCTCACATTTAGAAAATACTCTTATGTCTGCTTAAGGGGGAAGGAGAGGTGGTGTGATGCATAAAACCCGAGATTGATATAAGCACAGGTACAGTTCCAAAAACCAACTATGGAATAGACAAGACCTACACCTTCCTCAGTGAAAGGGACTCAAAACTCCATATTTCCCTCAGAGGAATATATCTGACTAGTAAGAACCTTAAAACCTATTAATTGATATGTCTCTGTAAGGGAATCAAGTGTGTCTAGACTGGCATAAACATGGCAGCGAGAATCAGCTCAAAACCACTATACAAAGGAATCTCAAAAACAAAACAAAAAAAACTGGGAAATTCTTTACAATTCCTTCAGGGTCTCTGATGAAACCTGGAATGACCCTATCTACAAGGACAGCTGGATGTGGCATAAGGCTGGACACTTGGGACTGAGAGGATTGGTGAGATTGGGTGAGCAAATGCAGACCCTTTAAAGCAATAATGCATGGCACCCATTCCATGGGTCACAACTCTGCAGGTTGAAGTGTATATTACTACAGCTATAACATGTACGAGAAACTTAGAGAATGGACACACTGTGAATATGAAAGGTTTCTGAAACTCAACGAATAGTCCCTCTCCTGGTGCTCCGCTTTGACTTTCCAACTGCTTTACTATCAATCTCCCAACTTGGACAGACAGACCCGTTAACCTCCTTGTTCACACTCGTTGCCAATTTGGCAGAGGATGAAAGGGAAGAGGGAGAACCAATGAGAGAGTAGCTGTTAGGCATTTGGACAGGCACATGTCACTCTAATTTCCCGGCAGGAAGAAGAATTAAGCAAAGTCTCAGCCACCCACCGGGAACCAGTATAAGTCCTGAACCAAAATATTGGTCTTGCGTTCAGCTCACAAAAAGCGAGTTGAAAAATGGAGCTCAGGGGCACAGCAATTCACAAACTGGAAGAGTAATAAAGGACAACTATCATCCAAAAATCTGTTGAGGGAAGGCAGCGAGGCAGACTTGAAAGCGAGGCAGAATATCAGGAAACAGATTTCAAGAGGTACGTTGGAATTGCCTTGAAAGCACAGGAAGAGGGGCAAAACATAGACACTGATGCCCTTGGCCAAAAAGGGCGTATGCGTTTTCCCATGAATATATTTAGGAGATAATGCATATGCCCTTTTTGGCCAAGGAAGCAAGCGGACAATGCAAATCTGCACTACAAAGAAGTATCACTTCCCACCGGTCAAAAGGGACATCCACAAAATGTGTAAAAACCAGAAAGGCAAGACAGGCCCTGGAGAACAGGGAGCCTTGTTATGCTGATGGGCGGGATGTAAATTGCCAACTGCCTCTCTGGAGGAGTGCATTGTGTTCCCTAAAACAAGTAAAGAACAGAGCTACAGAGCCAAGGGCACTTCCAGTCTAGGGAATATACCTTGGGAAAACTAAAAATCAATAAGACAGAGCCACCACAAAGTTTAGGGCTGCACTGTTTACAAGAACCTCAACTTGGGTACACCTTAAATATCCCAGGAAATATAAAAATGGTTCAAAAAATTGTGGTACTTACGTACGATGGAATATCCCTCAGCCATGAAATCAATGTCATAAGACCAGTAGCAGCAAAATGAGTGGATTCAGGTTCGATGATTCTAAGTGAAATAAGTCACACAGAAAAAGCAAATTATCATAAGATATCACTTATGAAGTTCCTGTAAACATGGCTACACATGAACTGATTTAGGAAAGAGAACAGAGTCTCACATATACAAAACACTCTTATGCCTGCTTAAGGGGGAAGGAGAGGTGGGGTGATGCATAAAACCAGAGTTTGATATAAGCACAGGTACCGTTCCAAAAACCAACTATGGAATAGACAAGACCTACACCTTCCTCAGTGAAAGGGACTCAAAACCTCTTATTTCCCGCAGAGGAATATATCTGACTAGTAAGAATTTTAAAACCTATGTATTGATATGTTTCCATAAGGGAATCAAGTGTTTCTAGACTGGCATAAACATGGCAGCGTGAATCAGCTCAAACCCACTATTAAAAGGAATTTCAAAAACAAAACAAAAAAACAGGGAAATTCTTTACAATTCCTTCAGGGTCTCTGATGAAACCTGGAATGACCCTATCTACAACGAGAGCTGCATGTGGCATAAGGCTGGAAACTTGGGACTGAGAGGATTGGTGAGATTGGATGAGCAAATGCAGACCCTTTAAAGAATAATGCATGGCACCGATTCCAATGGTTCCAACTCTGCAGGTTGAAGGGTATATTACTATAGCTATAACATGTAGAGGAAATCTAGAGAATGGACACACTCTGAATACAAAAGGTTTCTAAAACTCAACTAATAGTCCCTCACCTGGTGCCCCAGTTTGACTTTCCAACTGCTTTACTATCAATCTCCCAACTTGGAGAGACAGCCCCGTTAACCTCCTTGTTCACACACGTTGCCAATTTGGCAGAGGATAAAAGGAATGAGGGAGAACCAATGACAGAGTAGCTGTTAGGCATTTGGACGGGCACATGTCACTCTAATTTCCCGGCAGGAAGATTAATTAACCAAAGTTTCAGCCACACACTAGAAACCACTAGATGTCCTGATCCAAAATATTGGTCTTGTGTTCAGCTCACAAAAAACGAGTTGAAAAATGGAGCTCAGGCGCACAGCAATTCACAAACTGGCAGAGTAATAAAGGACAACTATGTTCCAAAAATCTGTTGAGGGAAGGCAGCGAGGCAGACTTGAAAGCGAGGCAGAATATCAGGAAACAGATTTCAAGAGGTACATTGTAATTGCCTTTAAAGCACAGGAAGAGGGGCACAACTTCGACAATGATGCACTTGGCCAAAAAGGGCGTAAGCGTTTTCTCATGAATATATTTAGGAGATAATGCATATGCCCTTTTTGGCCAAGCAAGCAAGCAGACAAAGCAAATCTGCGCTATAAAGAAGTATCACTTCCCACCGGTCAAAAGTGATATCCACAAAATGTGTAAAAACCAGAAAGGCAAGACAGGCCCTGGAGAACAGGGAACCTTGTTATGCTGATGGGCGGGATGTAAATTGCCAACTGCCTCTCTGGAGGAGTGCATTGTGTTCCCTAAAACAAGTAAACAACAGAGCTACAGAGCCAAGGGCACTTCCAGTCTAGGGAATATACCTTGGGAAAACTAAAAATCAATAAGACAGAGCCACCCCAAAGTTTAGGGCTGCACTGCTTACAAGAACCTCAACTTGGGTACACCTTAAATATCCCAGGAAATATAAAAATGGTTCAAAAAGTTGTGGTACTTACGTACGATGGAATATCCCTCAGCCATGATATCAATGTCATAAGACCAGTAGCAGCAAAATGAGTGGATACAGGGACGAAGATTCTAAGTGAAATAAGTCACACAGAAAAAGAAATTTATCATAAGATATCACTTATGAAGATCCTGTATATATGGCTAAACTTGAACTGAGTTAGGAAAGAGAACAGAGTCTCACATTTAGAAAACAGTCTTATGTCTGCTTAAGGGGGAAGGAGAGGTGGGGTGATGCATAAAACCAAAGTTTGATATAAGCACAGGTACCGTTCCTAAAACCAACTATGGAATAGACAAGACCTACACCTTCCTCAGTGAAAGGGACTCAACAACCCATATTTCCCGCAGAGGAATATATCTGACTAGTAAGGACCTTAAAACCTATTATTGATATGTCTCTGTAAGGGAATCAAGTGTGTCTAGACTGGCATAAACATGGCAGAGAGAATCAGCTCAAACCCCCTATACAAATGAATTTTAAAGACAAAACAAAAAAAAACAGGTAAATTCTTTAAAATTCCTTCAGGTTCTCTGATGAAACCTGGGATGACCCTAACTACAATGACAGCTGGATGTGGCATAAGGCTGGACACTTGGGACTGAGAGGATTGGTGAGATTGGGTGACCGTATGCAGACCCTTTAAATCAATAATCAATGGCACCCATTCCATGGGTCCCAACTCTGCAGGTTGAAGGGTATATTACTACAGCTATAACATGTACGAGAAACCTAGAGAATGTTCACATTGTGAATACGAAAGGTTTCTAAAACTCAACGTATAGTCCCTCTCCTGGTGCTCCGGTTTCACTTTCCAACTGATTTACTATCAATCTCCCAACTTGGAGAGACAGCCCCGTTAACCTCCTTGTTCACACATGTTGCCAATTTGGCAGAGGATGAAAGGAACGAGGGAGAACCAATGACAGAGTAGCTGTTAGGCATTTGGACGGGCACATATCACTCTAATTTCCCGGCAGGATGAAGAGTTAACCAAAGTCTCAGCCACCCACCGGGAACCAGTATAGGTCCAGAACCAAAATATTGGTCTTGCGTTCAGCTCACAAAAAACGAGTTGAACAGTGGAGCTCAGGGGCACAGCAATTCACAAACTGGCAGAGTAATAAAGGATAACTATCATCCAAAAAATCTGTTGAGTGAAGGCAGTGATGCAGACTTGAAAGCGAGGCAGAATATCAGGAAACAGATTTCAAGAGGTACGTTGGAATTGCCTTTAAAGCACAGGAAGAGGGGCACAACTTCGACAATGATGCACTTGACCAAAAAGGGCGTATGCGTTTTCTCCTGAATATATTCAGGAGAAAACGCATACGCCCTTTTTGGCCAAGCAAGCAAGCGGGCAATGCAAATCTGCACTACAAAGAAGTATCACTTCCCACCGGTCAAAAGGGACATCCACAAAATGTGTAAAAACCAGAAAGGCAAGACAGGCCCTGGAGAACAGGGAGCCTTGTTATGCTGATGGGCGGGATGTAAATTGGCAACTGTCTCTCTGTAGGAGTGCCTTGTGATCCCTAAAACAAGTAAAGAACAGAGCGACAGAGCCAAAGGCACTTCCAGTCTAGGGAATATACCTTGGGAACATTAAAAATCAATAATACAGTGCCACCCCGAAGTTTGGGGCTGCACTTCTTACAAGACCCTCAACTTGTGCACACCTTAAATATCCCAGGAAATATAAAAATGGTTCTAAAACTTGTGGTACTTATGTACGATGGAATATCTCTCAGCCATGAAATCAATGTCATAAGACCAGTAGCAGCAAAATGAGTGGATTCAGGTACGATAATTCTAAGTGAAATAAGTCACACAGAGAAAGCAACTTATCATAAGATATCACTTATGAAGATCCTGTAAACATGGCTACACATGAACTGAGTTAGGAAAGAGAACAGAGTCTCACATTTAGAAAACACTCTTATGCCTGCTTAAGGGGAAAGGAGAGGTGGGGTGATGCATAAAACCAGAGTTTGATATAAGCACAGGTACCGTTCCAAAAACCAACAATGGAATAGACAAGACCAACAACTTGCTCAGTGAAAGGGACTCAAAACCCCATATTTCCCGCAGAGGAATATATCTGACTAGTAAGAATCTTAAAACCTTTGTATTGATGTGTCTCCATAACGGAATCAACTGTTTCTAGACTGGCATAAACATGGCAGTGAGAATCAGCTCAAACCGACTATAAAAACGAATTTCAAAAACAAAACAAATAAACAGGGAAATTCTTTGCAATTCCTTCATGGTCTCTGATGAAACCTGGAATGACCCTATCTACAACGACAGCTGGATGTGGCATAAGGCTGTACACTTGAGACTGAGCGCATTGATGAGATTGGGTGAGCAAATGCAGACCCTTTAAAGCAATAATGCATGGCACCCATTCCATGGGTCCCAACTCTGCAGGTTGAAGGGTATATTACTACAGCTATAACATGTACAGGAAATCTAGAGAATGGACACACTGTGAATATGAAATGTTTCTAAAACTCAACGAATAGTCCCTCTCCTGCTGCTCCGGTTTGACATTCCAACTGCTTTACTATTAATCTCCCAACTTGGAGAGACAGCCCCTTTAACCTCCTGGATCACACAGGTTTCCAATTTGGCAGAGGATGAAAGGAAAGGGGTAGAACCAATGACAGAGTAGCTGTTATGCATTTAGACGGGCACATGTCACTCAAATTTCACGGGAGGAAGAAGAATTAACCAAAGTCTCAGCCACCCACGGGGAACCAGTATAGGTCCTGAACCAAAATATTGGACTTGCGTTCAGCTCACAAAAAATGAGTTGTAAAATAGAGCTCAGGGGCACAGCAATTCACAAACTGTCAGAGTAATAAAAGACAACTATTATCCAAAAATCTGTTGAGGGAAGGCTGCGAGGCAGAGTTGAAAGCGAGGCAGAATAGCAGAAAACAGATTTCATGTGGTATGTTGAAATCGCATTTAAACACCAGAAGTGTGGCACAACTTCGACAATAATGCACTTGGCCAAAAAGGGCGTATGCGTTTTCTCCTGAATATATTTATGTGATAATGCATATGCCCTTTTTGGCCAAGCAAGGAAGCGGACAATGCAAATCTGCACTACAAAGAAGTATCACTTCCCACCAGTCAAAAGGGACATCCACAAAATGTGTAAAACCAGAAAGGCAAGACAGGCCCTGGAGAACAGGGAGCCATGTTATTCTGATGGGCGTTATGTAAATTGCCAACTGCCTCTCTGGAGGAGTGCATTGTGTTCCCTAAAACAAGTAAAAATCAGAGCAATAGAGCCAACTGCACTTCCAGTCTAGGGAATATACCTTAGGAAAACTGAAAATCAATAAGCAGAGCCACCCCAAAATTCAGGGCTGCACTGCTTACAAGAACCTCAACTTGGGTACACCTTAAATATCCCAGTAAATATAAAAATGGTTCAAAAATTTGTGTTAATTACATACAATGGAATATCCCTCAGCCATGAAATCAATGTCATAAGACCAGTAGCAGCAAAATGATTGGATTCAGGTCCAATGATTCTAAGTGAAATAAGTCACACAGAAAAATAAACTTATCATAAGATATCACTTATGAAGATCCTGTAAACATGGCTAAACATGAACTGACTTAGGAAATAGAGCAGAGTCTCACATTTAGAAAACACTCTTATGCCTGCTTAAGTGGGAAGGAGAGGTTGGGTGATGCATAAAACCAGAGTTTGATATAAGCACATGTACGGTTCCAAAAACCAACTATGGAATACAGAAGACCTACAACTTCCTCTGTGAAACGACTCAAAACCCCATATTTCCGGCAGGGGAATACATCTGACTAGTAAGAATCTTAAAACCTATGTATTGATATGTCTCCGTAAAGGAATCAAGTGTTTCTAGACTGACATAAACATGGCAGCGAGAATCAGCTGAAACCCACTATACAAAGGAATTTCAAAAACAAAACAAAAAAAACCAGGGAAATTCTTTACAATAGCTTCAGGGTCTCTGATGATACTTAGGATGACCCTATCTACAACGACACCTGGATGTGTCATAAGGCTGGACACTTGGAACTGAGAGGATTGGTGAGATTGGGTGAGCAAATGCAGACCCTTTAAAGCAATAACCCATGGCACCCATTCCATGGGTCCCAACTCTGCAGGTTGAAGGGAATATTACTAAAGCTATAACATGTACAGGAAACCTAGAGAATGGACACACTGTGAATACGAAAGATTTCTAAAACTCAATGAATAGTCCATCTCCTGGTGCTC